>NC_053435.1:37946487-37991850 GCF_007990345.1 Gossypium hirsutum | reverse complement strand
AGAAACTCATATCTTGAGTTCAACTCAAAAATCATTTTTGATTTTTCCTGAAAGAGACTCATGTCCCACTATGATTTTTTTTAGTTTTTGGTCGGGCCATTATAATTTATTAGCAAAGCTCTCATGTTCAGGGGTCACTACACTGACCTTTCATTACGATGGATATCTTCTGCACAGGCCAATACTGTGCCGTTGTTTCTATGGAAACTAGACTCAGAGGGAATCCATACATTAGGTATGACCCTAATTATCTCTGGTCATTTATAGTAATTTCCAAGCGAACAGGAACCAGAACTGTTCCCTTCAAAACCGAATATCTCTTTCTGTACTGTTCCTATAATTCTTTCGTTACTTCCATATGAAAGTAGATTCATCAAGGTTCGCTTACATAATTTTTCACTATTTAATTCCACTCCTACGAATTCTTGTGATTTTTCCAATCCACACCACTGCTGCTATCAGCTTCTGTTTTCAAAGTGAACCTTACCTAATTTGGGGTTTCATGGACCAACTAGGGCCTTGTCATACATAAGCCCACATATGATCATACCTAGCCATTCTAGTGGCTGATCATTTGCTCAACACTTCCATTCCAACTATAGTTACATCATAAACCATCTATACATTCATAAATACAATGGTCTAATGCCATACTCCACTTCTACAAGCCATTTTCGCATGGCTGTACACTTATACATTTCATAAAGTACTCGAAAGACAACAATGGGTAGTCCTATACATGCCATATCAAAATCAACCAAAATAGTACCCAAAAGAGCCTTGATAGTGTGGGCGACTTCGACTTCAAGATCCCGAGTCCGATAGCTGGAGAACCAAAAATCTATAAAACAGAGGAGCAATGTAACGAGTAAGCAATTTATGCTTAGTAAGTTTGAGCAAGGAATTCCAGCATGCACAAAGAATAGCACACATTTAGCTAAACGGAATATTTCATAATACGCAATTTACCGATATCAAACTGCTTCACAACATTAACAACCCTTATGTACATACACAATAACTAACTTGGCCGAAGGCCGGTAGCTCGTTTATCAACTGAGCGAACATTTATTTGTAAGGGCTCGATTAATATTTAACACATACGTAACATATCCCCATATTGGGATGTTTTTCGAGTATTCGCTGGAATTTTACAGCAAGCTCATTCATTACCAAATCACGTACCTTCGGGATTTAACCGGATATAGCTCCTCGTTCAAATGCCTTCGGGACATAGCCCGGTTTTAGTAACTCACACAATGCCTTCGGGACTTAACCCGGATTTAACAACTCGCACGAATGCCTTCGGGACTTAACCCGGATTTAACAACTCGCACGAATGCCTTCGGGACTTAACCCGGATTTAGTATCTCGCACAAAGGCCTTCGGATCTTAGTCCGGATATATTCACTTAGCACAAAGCCTTCGGGACTTAGCCCGGACAGCATTCAATTAATCATGCACATCTAACAATAATTCATGGCACATTCATATTTCATTTTCGTTTACGAAACTCAAACACAAGGCACATATTGTCCTTGTACATTCGGCTCAATAGCCACACATAGAGCATGATTTAATCACATCGAAATTTAAGCTCTCTTACTCAAGAACTTACCTCGGGTGTTGTCGAAAGATCCCGCTAACTATTCGACCACTTTTCCTTCCCTTTATCGGATTTATTTTCCCTTTGCTCTGAGCTTAATCAAACAAATAAATTGATTTCATCATTTAGGCATCAAAAGATGAACACAAGGCACTTAGCCCATATTCATACATTAGACATTAAAGTCTCATACATGCAAAAATCATGCATCAACACAACATATTAGCTAATTTCTTTCCCCTTGGCCGAATATGCATGTCCATTTTGGGGTCGATTTCAACATTAATACACACATATACCCACTAGTAAAGCATCCTCCCCCTTTTCATCGATTTAACACATGCATTGCTCTTCAACATGCAAAGTTACATTCGGCCTTAGCACACATCTTGCTAGCCGATTCTTCTCCCTTTAGCAACCAATGCACATATGTGCTCACACAAAAATGCTAAAAAGGAGGTTCAAGAATCATCAAGCCATCATCACATGCATCATTAACAAGCTTCATATTTTGCATGCAATGGCATTAACACAACCTCCACCTAGGCCGAATCTTAACTCATCCTCATACCTCATCACCACAACATCAAACATCAACCAAGAATGATGCATCCATGGTCGAGTGCCATTTCCATCACATAGCAAGATTTAGACCATGGGCTAGGTAGAACTCAAGCTAACCACTAAATCATGCATGCATCTCATGAAACATCATCAAACATACCTTAGCCTAGCTACATGCATGGCCGAATCTCTTCACCTTTCTTCTTCTTTCCTCCTTAAAATTTTGGCCAAGGATGAACCAAAGGATGAGAAATTTTTTCTTTGTTTTTTTTCTTTCTAATTTAGGCTAGAATGGAGGTGAGAAAGGATGAACACAAACTTTCTCCTTCTTCTCTTGAGCTCACGGCAATGGGGGAACAAACACTACACACACATTTTTTTTCTTTTGTTTCCATTTCTTATTACCCATACTTCTTATTTATTCTTCCACTAACAAAACATGTTTCATGACATGTTTTGCCCATCATTCTTTGTCATGGCCGGCCACTACTCATTAGGGGGGGAAATTTGACATGCAAGTCCCCCTTTGTCCACATGCACTAATAGGTCCTCACACATTGACCTATCACATTTTAGAATTTTCTCACATAAGTCCTATTGACTAAATTCACATGAAATCAACCAAATTGAAGCTTGAAATTTTCACACATTCATAATTACATATTCTAGACAATAAGTATCACATTCAAACATTTCGGTGACTCGGTTTAGCGGTCCCGAAGCCACTTCCCGACTAGGGTCAACTTTGGGCTGTCACAACTCTCCCCCACTTAAGAAATTTCGTCCCCGAAATCTTACCGGTAAATGGGTTTGGGTATCGTTCTTTCATCGAGCTCTCGGTCTCCCAAGTAGCTTCCTCGATCCCGTGTTTGAGCCATAACACCTTTACTAGCGGAACTCTTTGTTTCGCAACTCCTTCACTTCACGAGCTAGGATACGCATCGGTTCTTCTTCATAGCTCATGTCGACTTGAATTTCAACCTCTGATGGGCTAATTATATGCGATGGATCAGATCGATAGCGTCGAAGCATCGAAACATGAAAGACGTCATGAATCTTTTCAAGCTCCGGGGGTAAAATCAATCTATACGCAACCGGACTAACTCGTTCGGAGATTTCGTACGGCCCAATGAATCTTGGGCTCAACTTGCCCTTACGGCCGAACCTGAATATCTTTTCCAAGGTGAAACCTTAAGGAACACTTTGTCTCCCACCTGATACTCGATGTCTTTTCGTTTCAAATCTGCGTACGACTTCTGACGATCCGTGGCTACCTTCAGAATTTCACGGATTACCTTTACTTTCTGCTCAGCATCTTTAATCAAATCAACTCCGAAAATTTTACTTTCACCGAGCTCGGTCCAAAACAATGGTGTACGGCATTTACGACCGTACAAGGCCTCGTATGGTGCCATCTTAATACTTGATTGAAAGCTATTGTTGTAAGCGAATTCAATCAAAGGTAAATGCCGTTCCCATGAACTACTGAACTCGAGGATGCAACATCTCAACATATCCTCAAGTATCTGAATTATCCGCTCGGATTGACCATCGGTTTGGGGGTGAAAAGCAGTGCTAAAATGCAACTTGGTACCCAGAGCTTCTTGCAATTTCTTCCAAAATCGTGAGGTGAATCTCGGATCTCTATCCGACACGATAGAAACAGGTACCCCGTGTAATCTCACAATTTGATAAACGTACAATTCAGCTAGTTTATCCAATGAAAACTCCGTACGTACGGGATGAAATGAGCCGACTTAGTCAGTCTATCAACAATAACCCATATCGCATCCTTCTTACTTGCTGACAAGGGCAGTCCGGACACAAAGTCCATTGTGACTCGATCCATTTCCACTCGGGTATCATGATCGGCTGGAGTAATCCTGAAGGCACTTGATGTTCCGCTTTCACTTGTTGACATATTAAACATCTCTAAACAAAGTCAGAGATGTCCCGTTTCATACCATGCCACCAAAATTGACGTTTCAAATTGTTGTACATTTTCGTACTCCCCGGGTGAATTAACATTCGGCTACAATGGGCTTCGTTCAGAATCATTGAAATGAGTTCCGAATTCCTTGGAACACACAAACGATTTCTGAACCTCAAACAATCATCATCATCAATTTGAAACTCCGATTCCTCGTTCGGAAAACACTTAGCCCGTTTTGCAACCAATTCATCATCGACTTTCTGAGCTTCACGAATTTGGTGAGTCAATAATGGTTTAGCTTTTAATTCAGCTACTAACACACTGTCTGGTAAAACAGACAAATGCACGTTCATCGCTCGTAAAGCAAACAATGACTTCCGGCTTAAGGCGTCCGCAACCATGTTAGCCTCTCCCGGGTGGTAATCAATGACAAGCTCGTAATCTTTCAACAACTCAAGCCAACATCTTTGTCGCAGATTCAAGTCTCGTTGAGTCATCAAATATTTGAGACTTTTGTGATCCGAACATACATGGCACTTCTCACCAAACAGATAATGTCGCCATATTTTTAAAGCAAACACGATGGCAGCTAGTTCGAGATCATGGGTCGGATAATTCCTCTCGTGTGGCTTCAATTGTCTCGACGCATAGGCCACGACTCGACCTTCTTGCATCAATACGCAACCCAACCCAAGTAGGGATGCGTCACTATAAATGACCAACTCTTTACCTGATTCGGGTTGCACCAAAATTGGAGCTTCAGTCAAATGAGTTTTCAGTTGGTCGAAACTTTTCTGACATTTCTCCGTCCACTCGAACTTAACATCCTTTTGAAGTAGCTTCGTCATTGGTGTGGCTATCATCGAGAAACCTTTCACAAATCGTCGGTAATAACCGGCGAGCCCCAAAAAAACTCCGAACTTCCGTAATATTTCTCGGAGGTTTCCAGTCAAGTATGGCTGAAATTTTGTTCGGGTCAACTCGAATACCCGACGCGGATACCACATGACCCAAGAAGCTAACCTCTCTTAACCAGAACTCTCACTTACTGAACTTAGCATATAACTGCTTATCCCGCAAAATTTGCAGCACTAGCCTCAGATGCTCAGCATGTTCGGTCTCGTCTCCTGAATAGACCAAAATGTCATTATTGAACACCACTACGAACCGATCCCAATACGGCCTGAAGATCCGATTCATCAAATCCATAAATACTGCAGGGGCATTAGTGAGCCCAAACGGCATCACTAAGAATTCGTAGTGACCATATCTCGTTCTGAAGGCAGTTTTAGGAATATCTGAATCTCGGATTCGCAACTGATAATATCCCGATCTCAAATCTATTTTTGAGAACACTGAGGCTCCCTTCAGTTGGTCGAACAAATCATCGATGCGCGGCAACGGATATTTGTTCTTTATCGTCACTTTATTCAGCTGACGATAGTCAATGCACAACCTCATGGTTCCGTCCTTCTTTTTCACGAACAATACTGGTGCACCCCAAGGTGAGAAACTTGGTCGAGCGAAACCTCTATCCGTCAGTTCTTGCAACTGAGCTTTCAACTCCTTTAGCTCGGTTGGTGCCATACGATACGGAGCTATCGAAATCGGCGTAGTCCCAGGTACAAGCTCAATACCAAACTCTACCTCCCGAACAGGTGGTAAACCCGGTAATTCTTCCGGAAAAACATCCGGGTATTCACAAACCACCGGCACAGATTCGGGTTTCTTTTCTAATTCTTTGTCACCAAGTACATACGCAAGGTATGCTTCGCACCCTTTTCTTACATATTTCTGTGCCAACATTGCTGATATTACAGCTGGCATCCCCTCTAAGTCCGCAGACTCAATTCGGACTACTTCGTTATTTGCACATCTCAAATCAATAGTCTTGCTCTTGCAATTCACAATCGCATCATGCGCGGTCAACCAATCCAAACCAAGGATAACATCAAATTCATCAAACGGCAAGAGCATCAAGTTTGCCGGGAAACAGGAACCTCGAATTTCCAGGGGACATTTCTTACACACTTTGTCGACAAGCACGTAACGACCCAAGGGATTTGACACCCGAATTACGAACTCAGTAGACTCAATAGGTAAAGTCTTACTGGATGCTAAGGTTTCACATATGTAAGAATGAGTAGAACCGGGGTCAATCAAAGCAATTTCATTAGTATCAAAGAGGGTGAATGTACCGGTAATAACATCAGGCGAAGAAGCATCCTCGCGGGCACGTATAGCATAAGCTCTAGCAGGCGCACGGGCTTCGGATCTGGTTATATCATCTCTAGATCCTCTCTGACCACCACCAGCATTGCCCATATTTCCAGATGGTCTACCTCGAGCAGTGGTAGCACCCGGTCTCCCACTCTGATTTGCATTCTGCCCCGACAACCTCGGGCAATCTTTAATGAAGTGGTCCACTGATCCGCATTTGTAACAGGAGCGGTCAGGAAATCTACAACTCCCCGAATGCCATTTACCGCAATATCGGCATTTCGTCCTGTCTCGATGTTCATTCCCAACACTGGCGACCGAAGTGCCTCGTGTACCCACAGGGGGTCGATCACGATTTCGTCCAAAAAGGCCCGAAGTGCCTCTAAACTGGCCCGTATCATCTCGAAATCTCTTCGATGTCTGTTGAAGAGACCTTCCCGAGGATCTTTTACGAAACTCTCCAGTTCCCTCATCAACTCTTTGCTTTTCTTTTCTAAGCTCTTCGGCTTTACAAGCTCGTTCAACAAGTACCATGAACTCTCGTATTTCAAGAACGCCAACGAACATTTTTATATCTTCATTCAGCCCATCCTCGAAGCGTTTACACATAATAGCTTCGGACGAAACACATTCCCGAGCGCATCTACTAAGTCTAACGAATTTTCGCTCGTAATCAGTAACTGACATAGAACCTTGCTTAAGCTCAAGAAATTCCTTCCGTTTTTGATCAACAAATCTCTGACTGATATACTTTTTCCGAAACTCAGTTTGGAAAAACTCCCAAGTTACTTGCTCTCGGGGCACAACAGAAGTCAGAGTACTCCACCAATAGTAGGCAGAATCACGTAGCAAGGAGATGGCACACTTTAGGCATTCATCGGGTGTACAAGATAGCTCATCGAGTACCCGGATAGTGTTGTCCAGCCAAAATTCAGCTTGCTCGGCATCATCGCTATCCATAGCCTTAAATTCAGTAGCCCCATGTTTTCGGATTCTGTCAACTGGGGGCTTATTTGACCTTATTTGGTCCGTTACCGGTGGTATTGTAGGTGCGGGGGTAGTATTTGTCGGGAATGGAGGTTGTGGAACAGCCATATTAGTTCGAATGTATTGGTTAAACCAATCATTCATCACGCTATAGAATGCTTGTCTAGCTTCATCATTCGGATTACTAGCATTAGGTTGAGAGTCTACCGGCACTGCCCCTTGCGCGGGAGCAGGCCCTACACTCTCAAGATCATCAGCTACCTCTCGGTCACGATCGGGATCCATTACTATAAACACATTTACAATTGTCAGAAATCACCACACTATCAAGTAATCACATAAAATGGCATGTATAGCTAGACCCAACACATTACGGTAGTCCTAGAATCGACTAAACCGTAGCTCTGATACCAATAAAATGTAACACCCCGAACCCGAGACCGACACCGGAGTCGGACACGAGATGTTAACAAACTTTGAAAAATTTTTCCAGACACTGCCCAGTCTGCGTACTAGTCGCCTCAAAAATCATATCTTGAGTTTCACAACTCAAAAATCAGTTTTGTGATTTTTCCCTGAAACGAGACTCATGTCCCCACCTATGGATTTTTTTTCTAGAATTTTTGGTCGGGCCAATTAGTACAGTTTATTAGTCAAAGTCTCTCATGTTACAGGGGTCGACTACACTGACCTTTTCCCATTACGACTGAGATATCTCTCTGCACAGAGCTTCAATACTGATGCCGTTTGTTTCTATGGAAACTAGACTCAGAGAGGAATCCATACATATATGGTATGACCCCTAATTATCTCTGGTCAATTTATAGTGAATTTCCAAAGGCGGAACAGTGAATCCAGAAACTGTTCTGACCCTGTTCCACAAGAACCCGAATATCTCTTTCTGTACTGTTCCTATAATTCTTTCGTTACTTCCATATGAAAGTAGATTCATCAAGGTTCGCTTACATAATTTATTCACTATTTAATTCCACTCCTACGAATTCTTGTGATTTTTCCAATCCACACCACTGCTGCTATCAGCTTCTGTTTTCAAAGTGAACCTTACCTAATTTGGGGTTTCATGGACCAACTAGGGCCTTGTCATACATAAGCCCACATATGATCATACCTAGCCATTCTAGTGGCTGATCATTTGCTCAACACTTCCATTCCAACTATAGTTACATCATGAAACCATCTATACATTCATAAATACAAATGGTCTAATGCCATACTCCACTTCTACAAGCCATTTTCGCATGGCTGTACACTTATACATTTCATAAAGTACTCGAAAGACAACAATGGGTAGTCCTATACATGCCATATCAAAATTCAACCAAAATAGTACCCAAAAGAGCCTTTGATAGTGTGGGCGACTTCGACTTCAAGATCCCGAGTCCGATAGCTGGAGAACCAAAAATCTATAAAACAGAGGAGCAATGTAACGAGTAAGCAATTTATGCTTAGTAAGTTTGAGCAAGGAATTCCAGCATGCACAAAGAATAGCACACATTTAGCTAAACGGAATATTTCATAATACGCAATTTACCGATATCAAACTTGCTTCACAACATTAACAACCCTTATGTACATACACAATAAACTAACTTGGCCGAAGGCCGGTAGCTCGTTTATCAACTGAGCGAACATTTATTTGTAAGGGCTCGATTAATATTTAACACATACGTAACATATCCCCATATTGGGATGTTTTTCGAGTATTCGCTGGAATTTTACAGCAAGCTCATTCATTACCAAATCACGTACCTTCGGGATTTAACCGGATATAGCTCCTCGTTCAAATGCCTTCGGGACATAGCCCGGTTTTAGTAACTCACACAATGCCTTCGGGACTTAACCCGGATTTAACAACTCGCACGAATGCCTTCGGGACTTAACCCGGATTTAACAACTCGCACGAATGCCTTCGGGACTTAACCCGGATTTAGTATCTCGCACAAAGGCCTTCAGATCTTAGTCCGGATATATTCACTTAGCACAAAGCCTTCGGGACTTAGCCCGGACAGCATTCAATTAATCATGCACATCTAACAATAATTCATGGCACATTCATATTTCATTTTCGTTTACGAAACTCAAACACAAGGCACATATTGTCCTTGTACATTCGGCTCAATAGCCACACATAGAGCATGATTTAATCACATCGAAATTTAAGCTCTCTTACTCAAGAACTTACCTCGGGTGTTGTCGAAAGATCCCGCTAACTATTCGACCACTTTTTCCTTCCCTTTATCGGATTTATTTTCCCTTTGCTCTTGAGCTTAATCAAACAAATAAATTGATTTCATCATTTAGGCATCAAAAGATGAACACAAGGCACTTAGCCCATATTCATACATTAGACATTAAAGTCTCATACATGCAAAAATCATGCATCAACACAACATATTAGCTAATTTCTTTCCCCTTGGCCGAATATGCATGTCCATTTTTGGGGTCGATTTCAACATTTAATACACACATATACCCACTAGTAAAGCATCCTCCCCCTTTTCATCGATTTAACACATGCATTGCTCTTCAACATGCAAAGTTACATTCGGCCTTAGCACACATCTTGCTAGCCGATTCTTCTCCCTTTAGCAACCAATGCACATATGTGCTCACACAAAAATGCTAAAAAGGAGGTTCAAGAATCATCAAGCCATCATCACATGCATCATTAACAAGCTTCATATTTTGCATGCAATGGCATTAACACAACCTCCACCTAGGCCGAATCTTAACTCATCCTCATACCTCATCACCACAACATCAAACATCAACCAAGAATGATGCATCCATGGTCGAGTGCCATTTCCATCACATAGCAAGATTTAGACCATGGGCTAGGTAGAACTCAAGCTAACCACTAAATCATGCATGCATCTCATGAAACATCATCAAACATACCTTAGCCTAGCTACATGCATGGCCGAATCTCTTCACCTTTCTTCTTCTTTCCTCCTTAAAATTTTTGGCCAAGGATGAACCAAAGGATGAGAAATTTTTTTCTTTGTTTTTTTTTCTTTCTAATTTAGGCTAGAATGGAGGTGAGAAAGGATGAACACAAACTTTTCTCCTTTCTTCTCTTGAGCTCACGGCAATGGGGGGAACAAACACTACACACACATTTTTTTTTCTTTTGTTTCCATTTCTTTATTACCCATACTTCTTATTTTATTCTTCCACTAACAAAACATGTTTCATGACATGTTTTGCCCATCATTCTTTGTCATGGCCGGCCACTACTCATTAGGGGGGGAAATTTGACATGCAAGTCCCCCCTTTGTCCACATGCACTAATAGGTCCTCACACATTGACCTATCACATTTTAGAATTTTCTCACATAAGTCCTATTGACTAAATTCACATGAAATCAACCAAATTGAAGCTTGAAATTTTCACACATTCATAATTACATATTCTAGACAATAAGTATCACATTCAAACATTTCGGTGACTCGGTTTAGCGGTCCCGAAGCCACTTCCCGACTAGGGTCAACTTTGGGCTGTCACACTAAGACTCCTCATTTCTACTTCTCACACACTCTCACATCCAAACCCTTTTATTAAACACCCAAAGTCAACCATCTCCTTACCTCATCACCAAAGACATCAAAATACCAACCAAGAACGTAACATTCATGGCCGAATGTCATCTCCATCATTTAACAAAGTTTGAACCATGGCTAGGTAGATTTTGAACTTACAACTTAAAATATACATGAATCTCAAAGAATAACATTAAACATACCTCAATCTAGTTACATGCATGGCCAAACTTCCTCCTAATCCTCTTCCTTATGATTTTCGGTCAAAAGAGGTTGAAAAAGGATGAACAAAACCTTTCTTTTCCTTCCTTTAGCTCACGGCAATGGGGTGTATGCATGAGACCATTATTATTATTTTTTCTTTTTTTTTCATCACCCTTCCTTTCATTATTTAATTATCATGCTTATTATTTTATTTTCCTTACCATACATCACTAACACAACATGTTGGTGACATGTTTCCACCCATAGCATGGCCGGCCACTACATATTAGGGAGGGGGAATTTGACATGCAAGTCCCCTTTTTCTTCCACATGCACTAATAGGTCCTCATGCATTGACCTATCACATTTTAAAATTTTCTCATATAAATCCTATTGACTAAATTCACATGCAATCGACTAAATCGAAGCTTGAAATTTTCACACATTCATGATTACATATTCTAGACAATAAACATCACATTCAAACCTTTTGGTGACTCGGTTTAGCGGTCCCGAAACCACTTCCCGACTAGGGTCAATTTTGGGCTGTCACACCTACCTCGCGAACCATCTACCGATGAAGATGACTAAAAACTTTTATTTATTATTTTATTATTTTATTTTTATTCTATTTTAAGACTACTTTTTATTTTTCTTTCACCTTATTTTTATTAGGTTTTATAATTATTATTTTACGATTTTTAATTTTGACTAATTCATTATGAGTACTTAGTCTTCCTGATATATTTTCTAAAAGAGTTCCTGATTCTATCACAGCTATAAAGCGCTCCTGATTCTATCACAGTTATAAAGAGCTCCAAAGCTCACTATTACTCAAGAATTTGAAACTCCACTGGGAAAGGTTCTCCACGACTGCCATGTCCTGCTCGGCCACAACCATAGCAAACTTGAGCTATAATATTCTTTTGGCGCAACACTTGTGGAACCCAACCTCTACCACCATCGAAGTATCCTCCTCCACTCTCATGTCGATTATTCTCCAAAACACCAATTCAAGGAGTGCATTCATCATTCAGAAAGTTTCACTTCTCTCCCTATCTTATGATTATAAATCTATCTTTTTCAAAATATCTACCTTTGTACATTGAGGGCAATGTACATCTTAAGTGTGGAGGGTCTTTTATATCGTCATTAGAAATCCCTGAATTTTGTCTCATTCTCATGTGATCTTCTCATGCCATGTTTAGGATAAATTTTGATTGATTTATGATTTTTATTGATATATCTTAAATTAAAACATAGGCATTCATGCATTGATTATTTAAACTTTATGACATTAGGGAATCAAGCATGATA
This sequence comes from Gossypium hirsutum, assembly GCF_007990345.1. Lineage (NCBI taxonomy): Eukaryota > Viridiplantae > Streptophyta > Magnoliopsida > Malvales > Malvaceae > Gossypium > Gossypium hirsutum. The sequence continues at coordinate 37,979,458 of NC_053435.1, read as the reverse complement.
AGTTGATTTTTGAAGAATTGAAAAGTTTTAGGTTGTTTCCCCAAGTTTAAGTATTAGTTTGAGTTGGAATTCACAAGTTTAAACATCAAAAAGCCATAATTTTTGTGAGATCTTGAGCCTTTAGAGCATCTATTATTTCTTTCATGATCACTTTCATTATGAGTGTGTCAGTATTGAATTGCTATTCTAGAACTTGCTTGATTATGCATGTCAAGACAAGACCATTTGATTTGATATGTCAAAATGATAAAGACACTTAGGTTTAACCCACTCACTCCATAAAAGCCTACCTTCACAATTAACCCTTAGCGAACCCCCTTGAGCCTAACAACCCATTCATTAATTTACCCTCAATATTAACCCATAACTTATTATTGTTGAAATCCCCTAAATTAATTTGGTCCCTTTTTTGTTGAGATTTGAGTTGGAATAGTTGCTTAGCTATGTTTTATTCTATTTTGTAATTTGACTTGTTCTTAAAAAAAAATACATGTATACATATTAGTAGTGGTGATCTTCTGAGCTAAAGAAGTTAAATTCCATATTCTGAGAAAAAGCTCTGTTGTACGTAATTGATGACTAGTCAATTTTCTAGTTAGGAAATTTTTCGATTCAATCTTGATTCTAACCCTTTCTTTCAGCTTGTGACCTCACCCTCTAATCAAAGCCACGTTACAACCCTCTAAAGACCTTTTGATTGATTTTTCATCTCAATCTATAGTGGTGGAGTGTAACACCCCGAACCCGAGACCGACACCGGAGTCGGACACGAGATGTTAACAAACTTTGAAAATTTTTTCCAGACACTGCCCAGTCTGAGTACTAGTCGCTTCAAAAATCATATCTTGAGTTTCACAACTCGAAAATAAGTTTTGTGATTTTTCCCTGAAACTAGACTCATGTCCCCACCTATGTATTTTTTTCTAGAATTTTTGGTCGGGCCAATTAGTACATTTTATTAGTCAAAGTCTCCCATGTTACAGGGGTCGACTACACTGACCTTTTCCCATTACGACTTGGATATCTCTCTGCACAGAGCTTCAATACTGATGCCGTTTGTTTCTATGGAAACTAGACTCAGAGAGGAATCCATACATATATGGTATGACCCCTAATTATCTCTGGTAAATTTATAGTGAATTTCCAAAGTTGGAACAGGGAATCCAGAAACTGTTCTGGCCCTGTTCCACAAGAACCTGAATATCTCTTGATGTACTGTTCATATGATTGTTTCGTTACTTTCATATGAAAGTAGATTCATCAAGGTTCGATTACATAATTTATTCACTATTTAATTCCATTCCTACGAATTCTTGTGATTTTTCTAATCCACACCACTGCTGCTGTCAGCCTCTGTTTTCAAAGTAAACCTTACCTATTTTCGGGGTTTCATGGACCAACTAGGGCCTTGTCATACATATGCCCACATATGATCATACTTAGCCATTCCAATGGCTGATCATTTGCTCAACACTTCCATTCCAACTATAGTTACATCATGAAACCATCTATACATTCATAAACACGAATGGTCTAATGCCATACTCCACTTCTACAAGCCATTTTCGCATGGCTGTACACTTATACATTTCATAAAGTACTCGAAAACAACAATGGGTAGTCCTATACATGCCATATCAAAATTCAACCAAAATAGTACCCAAAAGAGCCTTTGATAGTGTGGGCGACTTCGACTTCAAGATCCCGAGTCCGATAGCTGGAGAACCAAAAAATCTATAAAACAGAGGAGCAGTGTAACGAGTAAGCAATTTATGCTTAGTAAGTTTTGAGCAAGGAATTCCAGCATAAACAATGAATAACACACATTTAGCTAAACGGAATATTTCACAATACGCAATTTACCGATATCAAACTTGCTTCACAACATTAACAACCCTTATGTACATACACAATAGACTAACTTAGCCGAAGGCCGGTAGCTCGTTTATCAACTGAGCGAACATTTATTTGTAAGGGCTCGATTAAATTCAACACATACGTAACATATCCCCATATTGGGATGTTTTTCGAGTATTCGCTGGAATTTTACAGCAAGCTCATTCATTACCAAATCACGTACCTTCGGGATTTAACCGGATATAGCTCCTCGTTCAAATGCCTTCGGGACATAGCCCGGTTTTAGTAACTCACACAATGCCTTCGGGACATAACCCGGATTTAATAACTCGCACGAATGCCTTCGGGACTTAACCCGGATTTAGTATCTCGCACAAAGGCCTTCGGATCTTAGTCCGGATATATTCACTTAGCACAAAGCCTTCGGGACTTAGCCCGGACAGCATTCAATTAATCATGCACATCTAACAATAATTCATGGCACATTCATATTTCATTTTCATTTGCGAAACTCAAACACAAGGCACATATCGTCCTTGCACATTCGGCTCAATAGCCTCACATAGAGCATGATTTAATCACATCGTAATTTAAGCTCTCTTACTCAAGAACTTACCTCGGGTGTTGTCGAACGATTCCGCTAGCTATTCAACCACTTTTTCCTTCCCTTTATCGGATTTATTTCCCCTTTGCTCTTGAGCTTAATTAAACAAATAAATTGATTTCATCATTTAGGCATCAAAAAGATGAACACAAGGCACTTAGCCCATATTTATACATTAGACATTAAAGTCTCATACATGCAAAAATCATGCATCAACACAACATATTAGCTAATTTCTTTCCCCTTGGCCGAATATGCATGTCTATTTTTGGGGTCGATTTCAACACTTAATACACACATATACACACTAGTAAAGCATCCTCCCCCTTTTCATCAATTTAACACATGCATTGCTCATTAACATGCAAAGTTACATTCGGCCTTAGCACACATCTTGCTAGCCGATTCTTCTCCATTTAGCAACCAATGCACATATGTGCTCACACAAAAATGCTAAAAAGGAGGTTCAAGAATCATCAAGCCATCATCACATGCATCATTAACAAGCTTCATATTTTTCATGCAATGGCATTAACACAACCTCCACCTAGGCCGAATCTTAACTCATCCTCATGCCTCATCACCACAACATCAAACACCAACCAAGAATGATGCATCCATGGTCAAGTGCCATTTCCATCACATAGCAAGATTTAGACCATGGGCTAGGTAGAACTCAAGCTAACAACTAAAACATGCATGCATCTCATGGAACATCATCAAACATACCTTAGCCTAGCTACATGCATGGCCGAATCTCTTCACCTTTCTTCTTCTTTCCTCCTTAAAATTTTTGGCCAAGGATGAACCAAAGGATGAGAAATTTTTATCTTTGTTTTTCTTTCTAATTTAGGCTAAATGAAGGTGAGAAAAGGATGAACAAAGATCGTCTCCTCTCTTTTCTTTAGCTCACGGCAATGGGGGGAAAAAAGAATCAATTACACACTTTTTTTTTTGTGTATTCATCATACTCCTTTTCATTATTTAATTTCCATGCCTATTATTTTATTTTTTCCACCCATGATGCACCAACAAAACATGTCTATGACATGTCTTGGCCATCAAACTTGGTCTACCATGCTTGTCATGGCCGGCCACTACTAGTAGGGGGGGAATTTGACATGCAAGTCCCCCCTTTGTCCACATGCACTAATAGGTCCTCACACATTGACCTATCACATTTTAGAATTTTCTGACATAAGTCCTATTGACTAAATTCACATGAAATCAACCAAATTGAAGCTTGAAATTTTCACACATTCATAATTACATATTCTAGACAATAAGTATCACATTCAAACATTTCGGTGACTCGGTTTAGCGGTCCCGAAACCACTTCCCGACTAGGGTCAACTTTGGGCTGTCACAACTCTCCCCCACTTAAAAAATTTTCGTCCCCGAAAATCTTACCGGTAAATAGGTTTGGGTATCGTTCTTTCATCGAGCTCTCGGTCTCCCAAGTAGCTTCCTCGATCTCGTGTTTGAGCCATAACACCTTTACTAGCGGAACTCTTTTGTTTCGCAACTCTTTCACTTCACGAGCTAGGATACGCATCGGTTCTTCTTCATAGCTCATGTCGACTTGAATTTCAACCTCTGATGGGCTAATTATATGCGATGAATCAGATCGATAGCGTCGAAGCATCGAAACATGAAAGACGTCATGAATCTTTTCAAGTTCCGGGGGCAAAATCAATCTATACGCAACCGGACCAACTCGTTCGGAGATTTCGTACGGCCCAATGAATCTTGGGCTCAACTTGCCCTTACGGCCGAACCTGAGTATCTTTTTCCAAGGTGAAACCTTAAGGAATACTTTGTCTCCCACCTGATACTCGATGTCTTTTCGTTTCAAATCTGCGTACGACTTCTGACGATCCGTGGCTACCTTCAGACTTTCACGGATTACCTTTACTTTCTGTTCAGCATCTTTAATCAAATCAACTCCAAAAATTTTACTTTCACCGAGCTCGGTCCAAAACAATGGTGTACGGCATTTACGACCGTACAAAGCCTCGTAAGGTGCCATCTTAATACTTGATTGAAAACTATTGTTGTAAGCGAATTCAATCAAAGGTAAATACCGTTCCCATGAACTACTGAACTCGAGGATGTAACATCTCAACATATCCTCAAGTATCTGAATTATCCGCTCGGATTGACCATCGGTTTGGGGGTGAAAAGCAGTGCTAAAATGCAGCTTGGTACCCAGAGCTTCTTGCAATTTCTTCCAAAATCGTGAGGTGAATCTCGAATTCGCAACTGATAATAGCCCGATCTCAAATCTATTTTTGAGAACACTGAGGCTCCCTTCCGTTGGTCGAAAAAATCATCGATGCGCGGCAACGGATATTTGTTCTTTATCGTCACTTTATTCAGCTGACGATAGTCAATGCACAACCTCATGGTTCTGTCCTTCTTTTTCACGAACAATACTGGTGCACCCCAAGGTGAGAAACTTGGTCGAGCGAAACCTCTATCCGTCAGTTCTTGCAACTGAGCTTTCAACTCCTTTAACTCGGTTGGTGCCATACGATACGGAGCTATCGAAATCGGCGTAGTCCCAGGTACAAGCTCAATACCAAACTCTACCTCCCGAACAGGTGGGAAACCCGGTAATTCTTCCGGAAAAACATCCGGGTATTCACAAACCACCGGCATAGATTCGGGTTTCTTTTCTAATTCTTTGTCATCAAGTACATACGCAAGGTATGCTTCGCACCCTTTTCTTACATATTTCTGTGCCAACATTGCTGATATTACAGCTGGCATCCCCTCCAAGTCCGCAGACTCAATTCGGACTACTTCGTTATTTGCGCACCTCAAATCAATAGTCTTGGTCTTGCAATTCACAATCGCATCATGCGCAGTCAACCAATCCAAACCAAGGATAACATCAAATTCATCAAACGGCAAAAGATCAAGTCCGCCGGAAAACAGGAACCTCGAATTTCCAGGGGACATTTCTCACACACTTTGTCGACAAGCACGTAATGACCCAAGGGATTTGACACCCGAATTACAAACTCAGTAGACTCAATAGGTAAAGTCTTACTGGATGCTAAGGTTTCACATATGTAAGAATGAGTAGAACCGGGGTCAATCAAAGCAATTACATTAGTATCAAAAAGAGTGAATGTATCGGTAATAACATCAGGCGAAGAAGCATCCTCACGGGCACGTATAGCATAAGCTCTAGCAGGCGCACGAGCTTCGGATCTGGTTATATCATCACTAGATCCTCTCTGACCACCACTAGCATTGCCCGTATTTCCAGATGGTCTACCTCGAGCAGTGGTAGCACCCGGTTTCCCACTCTGATTTTCATTCTGTTCAAACAACCTCGGGCAATCTTTAATGAAGTGGTCAACTGATCCGCACTTGTAACAGGAGCGGTCAGGGAATCTACAACTCCCCGAATGCCATTTACCGCAATATCGACATTTCGTTCTATCTCGACGTTCATTCCCAACACTGGCGACCGAAGTGCCTCGTGTACCCACAGGTGGTCGATCACGATCTCGTCTAAAAAGGCCCGAAGTGCCTCTAAACTGGCCCGCATCATCTCGAAATCTCTTCGATGTCTGTTGAAGAGACCTTCCCGAGGATCTTTTACGAAACTCTCCAGTTCCCTCATCAACTCTTTGCTTTTCTTTTCTAAGCTCTTCGGCTTTACAAGCTCGTTCAACAAGTACCACGAACTCTCGTATTTCAAGAACGCCAACGAACATTTTTATACCTTCATTCAGCCCATCCTCGAAGCGTTTACACATAATAGCTTCGGACGAAACACATTCCCGAGCGTATTTGCTAAGTCTAACAAATTTTCGCTCGTAATCAGTAATCGACATGGAGCCTTGCTTAAGCTCAAGAAATTCCTTCCGTTTTTGATAAACAAATCTCTGACTGATATACTTTTTCCGAAACTCAGTTTGGAAAAACTCCCAAGTTACTTGCTCTCGGGGCACAACAGAAGTCAGAGTACTCCACCAATAGTAGGCAGAATCACGTAGCAAGGAGATAGCACACTTTAGGCATTCATCGGGTGTACAAGATAGCTCATCGAGTACCCGGATAGTGTTGTCCAGCCAAAATTCAGCTTGCTCGGCATCATCGCTATCCATAGCCTTAAATTCAGTAGCCCCATGTTTTCGGATTCTGTCAACTGGGGGCTTATTTGACCTTATTTGGTCCGTTACCGGTGGTATTGTAGGTGCGGGGGTAGTATTTGTCGGGAATGGAGGTTGTGGAACAGCCATATTAGTTCGAATGTATTGGTTGAACCAATCATTCATCACGCTATAGAATGATTGTCTAGCTTCATCATTCGGATTACTAGCGTTAGGTTGAGAGTCTGCCGGCACTGTCCCTTGTGCGGGAGCAGGCACTACACTCTCAAGATCATCAGCTACCTCTCGGTCACGATCGGGATCCATTACTATAAACACATTTACAATTGTCAGAAATCACCACACTATCAAGTAATCACATAAAATGGCATGTATAGCTAGACCCAACACATTACGGTAGTCCTAGAATCGACTAAACCGTAGCTCTGATACCAATTTAATGTAACACCCCGAACCCGAGACCGACACCGGAGTCGGACACGAGATGTTAACAAACTTTGAAAAATTTTTCCAGACACTGCCCAGTCTGAGTACTAGTCGCTTCAAAAATCATATCTTGAGTTTCACAACTCGAAAATAAGTTTTGTGATTTTTCCCTGAAACTAGACTCATGTCCCCACCTATGTATTTTTTTCTAGAATTTTTGGTCGGGCCAATTAGTACAGTTTATTAGTCAAAGTCTCCCATGTTACAGGGGTCGACTACACTGACCTTTTCCCATTACGACTTGGATATCTCTCTGCACAGAGCTTCAATACTGATGCCGTTTGTTCTATGGAAACTAGACTCAGAGAGGAATCCATACATATATGGTATGACCCCTAATTATCTCTGGTCAATTTATAGTGAATTTCCAAAGTCGGAATAGGGAATCCAGAAACTGTTCTGGCCCTGTTCCACAAGAACCTGAATATCTCTTACTGTACTGTTCATATGATTGTTTCGTTACTTTCATATGAAAGTAGATTCATCCAGGTTCGATTACATAATTTATTCACTATTTAATTCCACTCCTACGAATTCTTGTGATTTTTCTAATCCACACCACTGCTGCTGTCAGCCTCTGTTTTCAAAGTAAACCTTACCTATTTTCGGGGTTTCATGGACCAACTAGGGCCTTGTCATACATATGCCCACATATGATCATACTTAGCCATTCCAATGGCTGATCATTTGCTCAACACTTCCATTCCAACTATAGTTACATCATGAAACCATCTATACATTCATAAACACGAATGGTCTAATGCCATACTCCACTTCTACAAGCCATTTTCGCATGGCTGTACACTTATACATTTCATAAAGTACTCGAAAACAACAATGGGTAGTCCTATACATGCCATATCAAAATTCAACCAAAATAGTACCCAAAAGAGCCTTTGATAGTGTGGGCGACTTCGACTTCAAGATCCCGAGTCCGATAGCTGGAGAACCAAAAAATCTATAAAACAGAGGAGCAGTGTAACGAGTAAGCAATTTATGCTTAGTAAGTTTTGAGCAAGGAATTCCAGCATAAACAATGAATAACACACATTTAGCTAAACGGAATATTTCACAATACGCAATTTACCGATATCAAACTTGCTTCACAACATTAACAACCCTTATGTACATACACAATAGACTAACTTAGCCGAAGGCCGGTAGCTCGTTTATCAACTGAGCGAACATTTATTTGTAAGGGCTCGATTAAATTCAACACATACGTAACATATCCCCATATTGGGATGTTTTTCGAGTATTCGCTGGAATTTTACAGCAAGCTCATTCATTACCAAATCACGTACCTTCGGGATTTAACCGGATATAGCTCCTCGTTCAAATGCCTTCGGGACATAGCCCGGTTTTAGTAACTCACACAATGCCTTCGGGACATAACCCGGATTTAATAACTCGCACGAATGCCTTCGGGACTTAACCCGGATTTAGTATCTCGCACAAAGGCCTTCGGATCTTAGTCCGGATATATTCACTTAGCACAAAGCCTTCGGGACTTAGCCCGGACAGCATTCAATTAATCATGCACATCTAACAATAATTCATGGCACATTCATATTTCATTTTCATTTGCGAAACTCAAACACAAGGCACATATCGTCCTTGCACATTCGGCTCAATAGCCTCACATAGAGCATGATTTAATCACATCGTAATTTAAGCTCTCTTACTCAAGAACTTACCTCGGGTGTTGTCGAACGATTCCGCTAGCTATTCAACCACTTTTTCCTTCCCTTTATCGGATTTATTTCCCCTTTGCTCTTGAGCTTAATTAAACAAATAAATTGATTTCATCATTTAGGCATCAAAAAGATGAACACAAGGCACTTAGCCCATATTTATACATTAGACATTAAAGTCTCATACATGCAAAAATCATGCATCAACACAACATATTAGCTAATTTCTTTCCCCTTGGCCGAATATGCATGTCTATTTTTGGGGTCGATTTCAACACTTAATACACACATATACACACTAGTAAAGCATCCTCCCCCTTTTCATCAATTTAACACATGCATTGCTCATTAACATGCAAAGTTACATTCGGCCTTAGCACACATCTTGCTAGCCGATTCTTCTCCATTTAGCAACCAATGCACATATGTGCTCACACAAAAATGCTAAAAAGGAGGTTCAAGAATCATCAAGCCATCATCACATGCATCATTAACAAGCTTCATATTTTGCATGCAATGGCATTAACACAACCTCCACCTAGGCCGAATCTTAACTCATCCTCATGCCTCATCACCACAACATCAAACACCAACCAAGAATGATGCATCCATGGTCAAGTGCCATTTCCATCACATAGCAAGATTTAGACCATGGGCTAGGTAGAACTCAAGCTAACAACTAAAACATGCATGCATCTCATGGAACATCATCAAACATACCTTAGCCTAGCTACATGCATGGCCGAATCTCTTCACCTTTCTTCTTCTTTCCTCCTTAAAATTTTTGGCCAAGGATGAACCAAAGGATGAGAAATTTTTATCTTTGTTTTTCTTTCTAATTTAGGCTAAATGAAGGTGAGAAAAGGATGAACAAAGATCTTCTCCTCTCTTTTCTTTAGCTCACGGCAATGGAGGGAAAAAAGAATCAACTACACACTTTTTTTTTGTGTATTCATCATACTCCTTTTCATTATTTAATTTCCATGCCTATTATTTTATTTTTTTCCACCCATGATGCACCAACAAAACATGTCTATGACATGTCTTGGCCATCAAACTTGGTCTACCATGCTTGTCATGGCCGGCCACTACTAGTAGGGGGGAATTTGACATGCAAGTCCCCCCTTTGTCCACATGCACTAATAGGTCCTCACACATTGACCTATCACATTTTAGAATTTTCTCACATAAGTCCTATTGACTAAATTCACATGAAATCAACCAAATTGAAGCTTGAAAATTTCACACATTCATAATTACATATTCTAGACAATAAGTATCACATTCAAACATTTCGGTGACTCGGTTTAGCGGTCCCGAAACCACTTCCCGACTAGGGTCAACTTTGGGCTGTCACATGGAGATTTGATTTTCATGCAAGCCTATGGTAATGACTTTTCATTATTTACTACTGAGTGCTTCATTTATTGTACTTAAACACCTTGAGGGATTTGAGTGAATCTTTAGTGAGGATGTGACACTCTGTGATATTTTGAATCAAAGGTAATTACTTAAATGAGGGGAGAAACCTATGATTTCATGACAAAATACTCAACTTGGAATGTTTGAAACTTTGATGTTCTTTCGGTTGAATTTTAAATGTATGATTACCTATGGATTATTTTGAGATATTATCGATAGAAATTATAAGTTGAGAATAATTTATTTTGATTATGAGTTGAGGATTTTGCTCGAGGACAAGCAAATGCTTAAGTGTGGGGGTATTTGATAAACCGTAATTTATACATATTTCGATTCCATGCTTAACACATTTTATGGATGATTTTTCCTTAGATTTGGTGAATTTGATGCTCCTAATGCCTTAATTTCATGTTTTATACTTAGGTGAGCATTTGAGAGTGAAAAGAACGAGAAACGGGCCAAAAATGGAGAAAATAAGCCAATGTACGAAATCAACACAGCCTGGACCTCCTCACACGGGAAAACCACATGGCTGTATCAATTTTGAAGAATCAAAGCACGACTCACACGGGTGGACCACACACCCATGCCTATTCAAAAGGCTTAACCACGGCCTAAAGTAATCACACACAGGCGTGTCCCTGTCGAGCCCAAATTGAGTCCAATCTGAAAAATGCAAATTTTGAGGGTTCTTAGGCATTCTAAAGCCTATAAATACACCCTAGAGGAAGAGGAAAAGGGGGCACGGAGAAGGAAGCAGGGAACTACTCAAGGAAAGCCGATTGATCCATCACAGAAGTCGGATTCATCATCAAGACTAAAGATCTCCCCTCAATTTCCATTCAAGAGTTTTGGGTTTTTCTTTATGTTTTGTATTCATTATTCTTCTGAGATGTTTACCTTTTTAGTTATGAACTAAAACCCCTAAATACCTAAGGGGGATGAAACCTAAGATGGATCTTATTATTATTATCTGAATTGTATGATAAATATTTGACTTGTTGTTAATCATGTGTTCTTAATTCTTGTTTTGATATTCTAGGATATTGATTCAAGTTAAGCTCTTATTCAGAGGAGGAATAGACCCTGTCTAAGAGTACATTTTTCATAATTAAGCGGAGTTGATTGCGCGCCTAGATATAGGGTGACAAGATTTTTCTGGATTAGGGTGGAACCTAATAAGGGGATCCATAGATCGAAATAATGCAACCCTAGGGAGTTAATTAGAAAGTGATTTCAATTATTCAACCTAGGGTTAGACGTTGTTAGTCTAGAGAGGGATAATAATATAACTTAGGGATTTCTATAGATCAAGTCAACTGAATAAATCGTTCGATTCAAAGTCAAATAACCAGTGAAGTCTAGGTGGATTTTTCCTTAGGTATTGTCTTAATTAAATCGTTTTTCCAAAAAGTAATTCCCCAATTCTATTTTTTGTTAATTCTTAATTTAGTTAATTAGTTAGTTAAAACAAACCCCATTATTCTTAGGCTAGATAATAAAAAGATAGTCATTACTAGTACTTTTAGTTCCTTTGGGTTCGACAATCCGGTCTTGCTAAAGCTATACTACTATTCGATAGGTACACTTTCCTTCATTGTGATAATAGTTAGTTTCAAGAATGATTCATTATAAATATTTAAAACTTGTCACGAATATTACGTATCAATTACAATGGATTTTGTATTCGGGTTGCCTTGGACGCCAAGGAAGAAAGATACTGTATGGGTTGTGGTTGATAGGCTAACATAGTCAGTTCATTTTATACCGGTCCGTATAGATTATCTTCTTGAAAAATTGGCTGATTTGTATGTTTCTGAAATTGTGAGTCTTCATGGAGTACCTTTGTCGATTATTTCGGATAGAGATCCAAGATTTACATCACGTTTTTGGAAAAAGTTGCAAGAATTGGGGACAAAACTGAATTTTAGCACTGCTTTTCATCCACAAACTGACGGTTAGTCAGAAAGAGTAATTCAGATTCATGAAGATATGTTGCGGTGTTGTGTTCTCGAGTTTCAAGTTAGTTGGGAAAAGTATTTACCGTTGGTAGAGTTTGCCTACAACAATATTTTTCAGTCGAGTTTGAAAATGGCGCCTTACGAGGCTTTGTACGGGCATAAGTACCGAACGCCTTTGTATTGGACCGAACTCATAGAAAATCAGATTCACAAGGTTGACTTTGTCAAAGAGACCGAAGAGAAAGTAAAGGTAATTCGTGGTTGTTTGAAAGCCACTTCGGATAGACAGAAATCCTATGCGGATTTGAAACGAAAATAAATTGAGTTTCAAGTCAGTGATAAGGTGTTTTTGAAAGTATCCTCGTGGAAGAAAGTCCTCAGATTCGGTAAGAAAGGAAAATTAAGTCCATGTTTTATCGGACCTTATGAGGTGACTGAGAGAATTAGACCGGTAGCTTATTGACTAGCCGTGCCATTCGAGTTAGAGAAGGTCCACGATGTATTCCATGTGTCAATTTTATGCCATTACCATTCTGAACCTTCATACATTCTTTCACCAACAAAGATTGAGATTCGGTCGGATATGACTTATGGCGAAAAACCGGTTAAGATTTTAGCTCGGGAGTTTAAGCAATTGAGAAATAAGACTATAGTACTTGTGAAAGTATTATGGCATAAACATGGGGTAGAAGAGGCCACATGGGAGCCCGAGGAGACTATGAGAGACCAATACCCAAACCTTTGTAACGGTAAGATTTTCAGGGATGAAAATCCCTAAGGGGGAGAATTGTAACAGCCCGATTTTGGGCTTAGTCAGAATAGTGGTTTCAAAACCACAAATATTATGTCAGAGAAATTTTTTTTATATTATTATATGTGTTATAGCATGATTATATGAGTGTTTGAAATTTTTGGTGAATAAATTTCAGTGATTGTATGCTTAATTTTGAAAAAAGGACTAAATTGCATAAAGTGTGAAAGTTTTGTTCTACTAGCTAAAGGTGTCAAATAGCTACGGAACATTAAAGTAGGGGTCCTTATTGAGTAAATAGACCAATAAAGTATTAGTGGCTAGACATGGAGCCTTAATTCAAGGGATGGTCAAATGTTAGGTAACTTAATTGATAATAAATAATAAACCTAAAGGACTAGCTATCATCTTTGTCATTCCTTCTCTTCACCACCAAAAATTACAGCAAAAAAGGGGGTTTTTGAAGCTTGAAAATTTTAGCCACTTGGTTTCTTTACAAGTAAGTGATTTTGATGGTCTTTCTTGATGATTTTTGTATTTTTGGGACCCTTGTAGTATAAGCTAACTAATGGGGGGACTATTTTGCAAAATGGTTGAGAGTCTAGGTGTTTCCATTTGAGTACTCTTTTTGTTTTCTGAATTTTTATGGAAGAGAATGAATTATGGTTGTTAAATAAACAACTTTTGTGAAGAGGCTTCCATGAAAAACTCCAAAAAAGGATCATTTTGTAAAAGTTATAAAATGGGTGGTAAATGTGTGAAATAATTGAAATTGTGAGATGCTATAGGCTTAAAGTAGATTCAGCTAGACTTGGTTAATGAGGAAATTCGATGAAAATTATTTTACAAGCCTAGGGACTAAATTGTAAAAATATAAAAGTTTAGGGGCAAATCAGTCATTTTACCAAAGTAGGAATTTTGGAATATCTTGATTTATGTGATGATTAAATAAATAAATGTTGTCATTATAGATCAAGAAATACAAGATTCAAACTTAGACCAGGGGAAAACCAAGCTAGTGGATTAAATCAAACTAGTCTCCCATATTTTGTATACAGAGGTAAGTTGCACGTAAATTTCACCATTCTATTGTTATTAGGTATTGAATAATTGTTATTGCATGGAATGTGTGATTTTTTTAATGAATATGCATGACGAGACTTGATGTGGTAAAACTCCCGGTTGAACCATAGGAATAGACTAAATTTCCGTGCCATGATACTAGGGTTATTTGTGGGCTAGTGTAAGACCATGTTTGGGACATGGCATCAACCTCAATATGTGAGCCAGTGTAAGACCATGTTTGGAACATGGCATCAGCATTGTTATGAGAGCTAGTGTAAGACCATGTCTGGGACACGACATTGGTCTCAATATGTGAGCTAGTGTAAGACCAAGTATCGACATTGTTATGAGAGCTAGTATAAGACCGTGTCCGGGACATGACATCAGCCTCAATATGTAAGCAAGTGAAGACCATGTCTGGAACATGGCATCGGCACTAATACATGAGAGCTAGTGTAAGACCATGTCTGGGACATGGCATCGACATTTTACCTTTTGTATGAGGCTTATCAGGTATCTTTTAGTATTCCAACTAGTTCAACGGGTGATTTAAAGATTATGTCACGATTGAGAAAAGTTATGATTATGTTGCAAGTGGTACAGGTACCTACACGAAACTCATGAGAATGATCTCAGGTTGTATACATGAGTAGTAAGGATGAAAAAGAGTAAGATATGTCTATGGTCATTCGAGAATCTTGTGCAAGTGTATAATATGTTATGAGAATGATATTACTTGATAAAGTGTTGCTAATTATTTATATGTAACTTACTAAGCCTTGTGCTTATGCCCTCTCTTACCATTTACTTATAGCATAGGCAAGCTAGCTCAGGGATCAAAGGACGTTGGAGGCTCAATCACACTATCAATCGAAACAATTGGGTATAGTTAGATTTATCATTTTAAGTGTGGCATGTATAGGGACTTAGTCTTTTTGTTAAGTGTCATGTTGGTTTAGCCATGAATGTTGGCTCACGTTGATGTGATATTCATTTTGTATATGCCATTGATGTTGGCTAATATTGATTATTGCTAAATGCATTTGATGAGAATTTTCATGGATGTGGTTTTTGCATGGTTTGTGCTGATAAGTAGGAGATGTTGTATGTGATAGAAAATAGCTAGGAAATGATGTGTGGATGCCTTGGTATTGGCTGATATGGTCATGTGTGTTTGTGATATTGGTATTCTTTTATGTTTTGTAGGTTGGTATAAGTAAGGGTGACAAAAAGGCTTGGTAAATAGCCTTGTTTTTGTCCACATGGGTAGATACACGGGTGTGTGTCTCGGCCGTGTGTGACACACGATCTGCCCTATGGGTGTGTGGCTCGATCGTGTGTCCCCTGTGCCTAAATTTGGCAAAATAGAATGCCCAATAGTAACCACACGAGCAGAGACACGGCCTTGTGTCTCAACCGTGTGGAGAACACGGCCATAGTACACGGGCATGTGCCTAGGCCGTGTGAAGTCTGCACCTTAAATGAAAAATTAAATTTGCCACATGGCCCAGTACACAGATGTGTGCCCTTAAATAGTTGATGGCGTCATAAATAGAATGTCAAGGTTTTAGTACACGGGCTGAGACATGGGTGTGTCGTGGCCATGTGAAGGACACAGGCCATGGACACGGGCATGTGCCAGGCCGTGTGAAAACCCTTATAGGTTCAAATTGAGAAATAAATCCACACGAGCTAGGGACACAGGCGTGTCCCAATACGTTCAGGCCGTGTAAGCTACACGGGCCTTCAACATGGCCATGTTAAGAGGACACACGGATGTGTCATCCTTGCATGCGGGCGTGTGCCCCTGTTTACATTAAAAACTTTTAAAGTTTTTTAAAGTGTTCGGTTTATTCTCGAACTGTTACCAAAGCATGTTTTGGGCTTCGTAGGTCCATATTAGGGATGTTAAGAGGAAGTTTGAAAGTTTTAAATTTGAGCGAAATTTTATGACCCAAAAATGTTTGTATGCATGTGTTTAAGTCTAGTAATGCCTTGTACCCTGTCTCAGCGTAGGATTGGGTAAAGGGTGTTAAAAATGTGCCACAAGAATCTGACATCTTTAAGCCAAAACTCGTGTTTACTAAACTTAGCATGCAACTACTTGTCTCTCAAGGTTTACAAAACCGTTCTCAAGTGTTTGACATGCTCAGTCTCATCATGAGAATAAATCGGTATATCGTCAATAAAAACAACCACAAATTTATCTAAGTATGGTCGGAAGATACGGTTCATTAAAGCCATAAATACCATGGGAGCATTTGTTAAACCAAAAGGCATAACCAAAAATTCATAGTGACCATACCTCGTCCGACATGCAGCCTTCGATACATCCGAATCTTTAAATCTCAACTGTTATTAACTTGACCTCAAGTCTATCTTTGAAAATACTGTGGTTCCCTTCAATTGGTCAAACAAGTCATCGATTCTTGGTAAGGGGTGCTTGTTCTTTATGGTTACCTTATTGAGTTGTCAGTAGTCAATCCACAATCAATCTCATTGAACCATCTTTCTTTTTCACAAATTGCACCGGTACGACCCATGGAGAATAACTAGGTCTAGCGAAACCTTTGTCTGTTAACTTTTTTAACTGAACTTTTAACTCCTTTAACTCCCTCGGAGCCATCTTATACGGAGTAATCAAAATAGGTGCAGTACCCGGAGCTAATTCAATGCCCAACTCAACTTCCCTAATTGGAGGCAATCCGAGCAACTCTTCCAAAAACACATCTGGATATTCGCATACTACCGGCGCTGACTCAATTTTCGACGCAGACTACTTCATACTCAAAACAAAGGCAAGATAAGCTTCATGACCCTTTCTCACACATCTATAAGCGGTCATAGAAGAAATCACTACAAGCAAGCTATCTGATTCATCCGATTCAACCCGAAGAATATCACCGCCTTTACATTTCAATTCAACAATTTTCCTTCCACAGTTTACCACTACATCATACATGGTCAACCAATCCGTACCAAGTATTATATCAAATTCATCAAACGGAAAAAGCATGAGATTAGTTGGAAGACAATGACCTCTAATCATTAAAGGGCAGTTCTTACATACTTTGTCAAGTATCACATGCTTGCCTAGAGGGTTTGACATTTTTATCACAAATTATGTAGACTCAACGGATATATTCATGCTAGACACCAATTTCACACATACATACGAATGGGTAGATCTCGGATCAATCAAAGCAACAACAGAAGTATCATAGAGAGAAAAAGTACCCGTAATCACATCAGGGGATGAAGCTTGTAACACCCCGATTTAGAACCTAGTCGGGGTTATTCCTCACAATGGCTCCAGTGGAGATTGAATCCCGGCCCTTAGGATTGTAGGGCGAAATCCACCTTTTTAGTATATATATAAATATATATTTATGTATATATATAGTATATATACTTTTATAATGGATCTCTTTTCACCGGGATCCAATCCCGGAGGAGATCTTTCATGGCAGGACCCAACACAATATTATTATTTTTAGATATTTCCTTTAAAATTAAAAAATGCAAAAGGTGTTGATACGTCCTATCCACATAGAAAGCTTACCCTCTTCCACACATCACCGGTGGATGCTACAGCCGCTATCACTTTGGCTGCAGGAGGGGAATGGTTAAGTGAAACGGGTGCTTCGGATCGGGAGTAATCACTAGTTTTAGGGGATAGGGCTTTGGAGAACTCCTAGAATGGAATTCCCCTTATGTTACATCCATTCAAGTCAGAAAAATATTTTAATAATATATTTCGTGCTTAAAGTATGTGAATTGATATGTGTGAAATTTTCGTATGAAAATTTCATTGTTTGAATGTCTAATTTGTGAAAATGACTAAATCGCATAAAATGTAAAAGTGACTTCTAGTTGTTAAAGTACTTATCTGATATGGCTTCTTGATTTAAAGTCCTTAAAATGAAATTAGGCCATTTAATACATGAATGGACGGTAATGGCATGCATTATATGGTTTTATTATTAAATTATTAAGGTTATTATGGTAAATGGATAATAAAATGTGATTAAAATAAAACAAAATCTAAAATGCATGCATTATCATCTTTTTCACCGAAAGTTAAGAAGAAAAAGAAACCATTTTGAAGCTTGCAAGTATGGCACTTTGGTGTCTTAAATTAGGTATGTTCTTTGCTCGGTTTTTGATAACTTTTACGTTTTTGAGATCGTTGCTTCGAATATTACTTAGCCCATGCTTAAATTTTCAGAATTGATGATGAATTTGAGATTTGCCATTATTGATAATGTGATGAAATTGTTGTTTGATGATGAATAATAAATCTTTGATGTTTGATTTTCATGTTTAATTAAGTGATTTTTAATAAAAATGTCCATTAAGGACTAACTTGATAAATTTGTAAATTGAGGGTTAAAATGTGAAATAAATGAAAGAAATGGGTTGTTAGAGACCTAAGGTAAATTCAGTCTAACATGGGTTTGATGAAATTTTGAGTAATTTGTGTTATTTTGAAATAGGGACTAAATTGTAAAAATGTGAAATGTTAGGGGCTAAAATGATAAATGCCCAAATTATGTGTTCTTGGATAAAATTTAATGAAATGTTGAATAAGTGAGTTAATTCTGATATTAATTAGATTGGCAAAAGCAAAAATTGGATCTAGGTCGAGGGAAAATCAAAGTATTGGATTAGTCGACTTAAATTGTCGTTATTGCAAATGAGGTAAGTTCGTATTTTAATAAACGTTACGAAATCATATTATAAATGCATACTAATTATATGATTGAATTCAATGCCGAATGGTAATACAAATATATGTATTTTGAATAAGTTATATATATGTTATTATGATATTGAATTGTTCGAGAAGTAGAATATATGAATACGAGAAAGTTCTGATAATGTGATGACGTCCGGAAAGCCCCATACGAACCATAGGAATAGTTAGGATACATATGTCATGACATAGGATTTTGATATGTTTTATCATGTATGACCACGTCTGGGATGTTGGAATAGATTTGTGATTTACGTGTAAGACCATGTCTGGGACATTGGCATCATATATGATTTTCTATAAGACCCTGTCTGGGACAGTGGCATCGATTTTTGATTACATGTAAGACCACATCTGGGAAGTTGGCATTCTATGAGCTTATGAGTTATCCGAGTATCCTTATTGATTCCGAACGGTTCAACGGGCATTCCGAGAAATAGATGATTAAGTGAAAGACATTCCGATTCAGGTACGTTGAAATGTATACAATATTTGAAAACAAAAGGTAAGTTTATAAATATGTGCAAAGAATGTGATGTGATGTATATGGAAATGAAATGTGAATATGTGTAAACGAAACATGTATAAATGAATAAGATATGGTTTATAAGTGGCATACGTGAGATTGTCAGTTGTTATATGTATGAAAGGTGAAATTGAGTATAAATGATGATATGAGATTTATGTATATATATGATTAGATGTGTTATTTCTATGATGTGCTCATTTGGCTATATGAAAATGTGAATTGGATGATATAGGAGAATTAAGTTGAATAAGCTTGTGAAAGCTAAAGTTTTTATAGTAAGCAAGTATAATATTGGATGATGATAATTCGATATGAGAACATGTTTTATAACTTGGAAAAGTTACTTGAGATAGCATATCATACTTATGGCTTCGTAGTGAAATTATTTGTTATGATAAGTTTATTAAGATATGAGCTTACTAAGCTTTAAAGCTTACTCTGTGTGCATTTTTCCTATGTTTATAGAGTTTTGGAGACTTGCTCAAGTTGGAATTCGGAGGAGATCTCATCACACTATCCGGTTATCGTTTCGGTAAATTAAAGTTTTGAATTTTAGTTATGTGGCATGCATAGGCTAGTTTTGATATAGTTGGTTTTGGAAATACAGCCATGCGAAAATGGCTTATTCATGATACAAATGTTGGTATTTATATTCAGTCACATTATAAATTTAATTTAAGAGGTATGATTCATGGTAAATATGTGGTGATGTTGGTTATATGATGTTTGTTTTAGTAATGATTTGAAAGGTTTATAATTGGCTTATTATGGTAAACTTGATTCATAGTATGTCTTACATTTATGGATTGTTATAATCCGATTTAAGTAAAGTAAATATGGCTGATGGATATGAGTAGGTTGTGGTTCACTATTGACTTATTTGGTTGTATAATTTATCTTGCGAATTGGTTTGGCAGTAGTAAATAATAAGTATGCTTTGTGGTCGTAAGGTTATTTTAGAATGTGTTGTGACATTAACTTAGCTAACCGAATTGATGAGAAATGAATTGGATATGTATAGGTAATATTAACATGTGATTTAGCACATAAGTTTTGTATATTGCTTCGGTAATTGAGCTAGAAAATAGCCATTGGTAACATGGCAACTATGCACTTATATATAGATGGTATTTAAAGCATATTTGTCCATTTGGTAAGGTTGGTTTTTGGTTCATATATGGATGCTTGTTAAGCCATATGTTATGTTTTGATTTTTACGTAATATTAAATGCACATATGACTATGTTGTTTAAAATTTGTACTTGCCTATTTTGTAAAGTTGGTTTTGCCAAATATGCAAAAAGGACCATACGCCATGTGATATGGATTATTCTATTTGATATGTGCATGAATTGAAGTAATAAGTTTGAAAATTAGCTTATGAAATATATGTAATGTTTTATGCTCGGTTATAAGTTAAGCATTAGATTTTCATGATTCATTGGATATAATTTAGGATATTACTTTGGGAATTGTATGAATGGTTGTCTATTAATTCGTTTGAAATGAATCATAATGAGATGGTTTAGATATGCATGAGCAGGGGAAGAAATGTGGCTTAAATCAAGCCAAATTTTATACCACATGGTCTGGACACACAGGCATGTGCCTCGCCCGTGTGATCAAGTCAATATGTATGCCCTGTTTTGTCATAGCCCAGACACATGGGCGTGTCTATTGCCGTGTGAGGCACATGGCCTGTTCATACGGGCATGTGACCTTAGTAACTTTGAAAAATGTTTAAGTATCGAAAAATTTTGTATGTGTTCGGTTTGGTCCTGATCCCTTTCTAATGCATGTTTTAGGCCTCGTTGACCTATATAAAGGACTCTACAATGATGTGTGATTATGTTAATATGATGATTATGAAATGTTTGTGAATTATTCTAATTTTTCTGGTAATGCCTTTAACCCTAGTCCAGCTACGGATACAGGTTAGGGATTGTAAAACCTCTTACCCGTATCTGACGTCGGGATAGGGTTCAAGGAGTTATCAGACTTAAACATTCACAACATGCAAAACCGGGCCACAATTTTTTTTCCCAAAATTAAAGCATCTCAAACACATGCATATTGTCCCTTATGCAGGCCTTCAAGGCCTAAAACATACATTGGGGTGGTTCGGGACTAAACTGAGAACTTTCGATAAACTTTGGACAACTTAACCAATTTTCTTACTTTGGAGAGTCACATGCCCGTGTGGGTTGGGCCGTGTGGTCACACGCGGCCGTGTGGCTTGGGACACGCCCGTGCCCTCAGCCAGTGTAACTCTCTATTTATGACGTCAGCCAAACAAATTATTCCACACGGTTAAGCCACACGCCTGTGTGCTAGACTGTGTCCTCCACATGGCTATGTCTCTGGCCGTGTGGCCAGCACTTAGGCTCTTTTCCAAGCCTTATGTTGTCCTTAATTCTTTCTCATACTTTACACATCATGGACCCAAATTATAGCATCAATTTAATGGTTAATCGACCTTGAGAAAGATTCAAATAAATAATTTGCATGTTGTCTTACATGTGTTTATTACCCAGCATTTAATCTCTACACATTCTACAATTGTCCATGTTTAATCATTATCAACTTACTACCAAGCCACGTATTCATTCCATGGCCACAAGCACTTCAAATGGTTCTAGGGCAATCATCGTGTACATGTGTTTTACTAATTATTCATAGCAACCAATTATAATCACACGACATGCATTAACCCATGGCAGGAATAATTAGGCTAACAAGCCATAACCATAATAAGCCACATCTCATGGCTATATACAATAGATCAATATAAGCCGGTACATTTGGCTAATCATAACAACATCTAATATAAAAACTAGTCATTATACATGCCACTCACTTGAAAGTGTTTAATACACATATGACAATACTCTGGAGTTGATAGCTTGATAGTGTGATGCTGCCTCTGACGATCTCCAACCCCGAGCCAACCTGAGAACACTAAGGAAAAGGAGAGGAGGGAGTAAGCTTAAAGCTTAGTAAGTCTATATGAAAATAATAAGCATTATAACAACATGTTTCCTTGGGCAATCAACCATAATGACACTTTTACTCATATTCTGGTTAAGTTGTTTTCTCGAGTCATAGTTATTAATTTATTTATATCTGGAGCTACGAAACTCCAAATTAAGATCTGTTAATTTTACCTAAATCTAGACGCAATTATATTCTTACAATAAAATTTCCAGAATTTTTGGTCTAGCCAATAAGTACATTTTATTATTCAAAGTCTCTCCTATTTCAATGTTTGACAGCTTCGACCTTTCTTCACTAAAATTTATTTATCTTATAGTAAGAGACTTGGATAATGTTCTTGTCTCTTTCTCCTGAAAGTAGACTCATTAAGGATTTTATTCGTATGATTGCTAACTCATAATTATTTTTTTAAAATTTCTAGTGATTTTCCTAATTCAGAAAAGGGGATTCTAAACTCATTCTAACTCTGTCTCACAAGAATTCAAATATCTCATCATATGAGATTCCTTTACTAGAACCATTTCCTTTATCTGAAACTAGACCCAATAAGCTTTAATTTTATATTTTATTCAGTCTCTAACTCAATTTCCATTATTTTTGGTGGATTTTCAAAACCAGACTATTGTTGCTGTCCAAAACTGTTTCAGTGCAAATTCATAGTAACTATCAAAAGCTCATTGATCATGGGCTCATCATTTCATGAAACCCATATCTCATTACACAATGTAAGTTATCATGATATTACAACACAATTCATAATCATAAGCATAAGGATGATTCATCTTTCAAACCTTTTTACTTGTTTATCATGTATACACATACATATGCATGAATTTGCTTACTCATCATTTATCACATTTCAATAAGGCATCACTTATGAGTATAATGTACGTACCTGTACATATTCGTGGCATATCAATTAACTTTACCTTTATCACTGTGTCCATCTCGGGACTTTCATCGCATTATTCATTATAATACCCGTTGAATTTCTCAAAAATCCCGATGGATAATCCATTTACCGTCAAGTCATACAAGTGACCATCTCAAGTACGCCCTCCCACGAACCTCACATCTTACGGCAGGATTATCAGTCTAGGCTCAATCCCCCGTAATATAAACTCATAGAGTATTGTCGGGATTACCAGTCCAGGCTAAATCCCCTACAATGACATATACTCAAATGAGATTAGATTTGAATTACCAATCTAGGCTAAATTCAAATCCTAATCGAATTACCCGTCCGGGCTAAATCCTTAATGCACACATATTCTTTGGGAGGCTCGATCACTCAACTAACACCCGTCCGGGCTAGATCCTTTTCTATATTTGAGATCAACGGATTACCTATCTGGGCTAAATCCTTTTCTGCAACACATGCAGGATCTCAAGTCATGTAACCCATGGTTTATCCATCGAATTTCCCTTTTTATTTAACCGGGATTTTCTCTTTTCATCAAGTATCTCATTATGCATAGCTGATCATGCAATGTACATCCAATTCAACACATTTCCATGTTTATTTATAATTTAGTCCATGAAATAAACATGGTATTGTATATAATTATATTTAGGCATTTGTTACAATATAAAATCTTTATTCAACTAAATAAATATCCATCACACTATGCTAACACATCAATTTAAGTTCAAGTATGAACAATAATATTGTTGCATTATCATTGACATATGATGTAACACCCCGAACCCGAAACCGACACCGGAGTCGAACACGAGGTGTTAACTGACTTTAACCCCTTATAAAATTTTTTTCCAGACACTGCCCAATCTGTGTACTAGTCGTTTTAAAATCATATCTTGAGTTTCGTAACTCGAAAATCAGTTTCTTGATTTTTCCCAGAAACTAGACTCATGTGCCCATCTATGTATTTTTTTCTAGAATTTTTGGTCAGGCCAATTAGTACAGTTTATTAGTCAAAGTCTCCCATATTGCAGGGGTCGACTACACTGACCTTTTCCCATTACGACTTGGATATCTCCCTGCACGGGGCTTCAATACTGATACCGTTTGTTTCTATGAAAACTAGACTCAGAGAGGAATCTGTACATATATGGTACGACCCCTAATTATCTCTGTTTAATTTATTATGAATTTCCAAAGTCGGAGCAGGGAATCCAGAAACTGTTCTGGCCCTGTCCCACAAAAATCTGATTATCTCTTAATATACTGCCCATATGATCTTTTCGTTACTTTCTCATGAAAACAGACTCATCGAGCTTCGATTACATAATTTATTCATCAATTAATTCCACTCCTACTATTTTTAGTGATTTTTCAATCTCATGACACTGCTGCTGCCAGCATCTGTTACGAAAGTAACTAGGTCCATTTCATGCCTACCCTTGATCCAACTCAATCGAACATTCGTGCCATTTTCGCATGGCTTAAAGTTTACATGCCAAAGTTGAAACACAACGTAATAGCTTATACATGCCAAAATGTTCTTCTAAGCCAACTAAGAAGAAAGTACCAAAACTTGCTATCCGGTGTGATGACTTCGATGACGGCTTGACCCCGCAAAAAATAGATGAGTCCAAGCAACCTATAATGGGTGACAAGGAAACACCGAGTGAGTTTATAACTCAGTAAGTCATAAGCAATGCACTACCATCCATCAATAACATTATCACAAGAGGAAACAAAATAGAACGAGACAATTTACTCCATCCATACCGAACCATACCATAGTTTCTCCAACCTATCGATTCAGTTTCATATCAATTCATGCATTCACATTCCATATACTCATCAATAGGACATTGAAGCATTTTCATAAATCAATTTATTTTCGTTACAATCAAACGACTAAACGGCCTTTCACCCATCCTACGATAAATTTTATGTACGTGACTTCAAGTATATTTGTCACATAGGTTCAAACTTACCGAGCTCAACACCAAGTATAAGCATAGCACCTATTAGCCATGTACTCAAGACACTTACCCGATCCGCTGTCCGCGATCGACTCAATAGTGTCGCACACATAGTGTCCATAATGATTCACGAATGTATATTGAGTCCGCACACTCAGTGCTATATAATCAACTCGCACACTTAGTGCTACGTAATCAAATCGCACACTTAGTGCTACATAGTCAAACTCGCACACTTAGTGCCGCATGGTCAATTCGCACACTTAGTGCATCATATTCATTTCGCACACTTAGTGCAACATAGTCAAATCGCACACTTAGTGCTGTACAATTTAATCCCGCGCACTTAGCGCCAATCTCATGGTCGTAAATGGTTATACCCGCACGTTTAGTGCTGAGATCAACAACTCAGTACATCTTACCTCTTTTCTTTCCATTCAACAATTTCATTATCACATCCGTACATGCATATATATATGTATATTTATTCATTCCATTCAGCATCAATACATAAACATTACGACCATTTGAAATAACACCAACTACATGCTTAATGACTTACCTCGTGTTGGGTAAGACGGTTCCAACTCGGCTACTCGATGACCTTTTCTTTGCCTTTGCTCGATTCACCTCCTTTAACTCCTTGAGCTTAATCAATAATTTAACTAGTTTAACCACCTTGCCAAATATTTACAATCCAATTTCACATGTATATGTATGTTAGTATATTCGGCTAATAACCTCATGCAACTACCATATCATCAAAATCTAATCACCCATGCAGATGCATTAGGTAAGTTACCTTTGCTAATTTTAAACCCAACATCACACAAGCTCTCAAGGGATGGCCGAATGCTTCTTTTGTTACCCAACTAATCATTCGACAATTTCATCCCCTTTGCCACCCTTTTATGCCTAATTATTTAAATCAAGATAAGATCATCAACATGCCTAACCATAGCCGAATGTGCAACATTAATCTATCACCTCTATCTCTTAAATACTATCAAGTTCATTTACTTCTAATTTCTTAAGTTCCACATCTTAATGCCCATTATACATAATCAAATTTAACATCATCTATATATATTTACTCATATGGCCGAATATACATACCCCCATATAATATCATTTTCATTCCATTTAACACTTAATTTCCACCACATAATCACTTGGCCGATTTTGCTAGCACACAAGCCTATGACCGAATGTCCTTGACCTCTAGTCACCTAGATTTTTATTCTTTAAGCCTCATCCAACTCATGTTTTTCATTGACAACCTCCTTAACTTCAATTTATTCACATCTTTAATCATGCTACATTCGACCATTATTTAACAATAATTCATGCATCCTTTTTATTAAACACTCAAATCAACCATCTTCATACCTCATCACCAAAGACATCAAAATACCAACCAAGAATGTAACATTCATGGCCGAATATCATCTCCATTAATTAACAAAATTTGAACCATGGCTAGGTAGATTTTCACTTACAACTTAAAATATACATGAATCTCAAAGAATAATATCAAACATACCTTAGTCTAGCAAACCACCATAGCCGATTTTCTCAAGCTTTTTCCCCTTCCTTTCTTTCCTCTATTCGGCCAAGGATGTTCAAGAATGAATACTTTTTTTTTCTTTCTTCAATTCACGGCAACAAGGGGGAGAGACCATGTTATTTTTTTTTTCCATCACCCTTCCTTTCATTATTTAATTATCATGCTTATTATTTTATTTTCCTTACCGTACATCACTAACACAACATGTTGGTGACATGTTTCCACCCATAGCATGGCCGGCCACTACATATTAGGGAGGGGGAATTTGACATGCAAGTCCCCTTTTTCTTCCACATGCACTAATAGGTCCTCATGCATTGACCTATTACATTTTAAAATTTTCTCATATAAGTCCTATTGACTAAATTCACATGCAATCGACTAAATCGAAGCTTGAAATTTTCACACATTCATGATTACATATTCTAGACAATAAACATCACATTCAAACCTTTCGGTGACTCGGTTTAGCGGTCCCGAAACCACCTGCCGACTAGGGTTAATTTTAGGCTGTCACAACTCTCCCTCACTTAAGAAATTTTCGTGCTCGAAAATCTTACCGGTAAATAGGTTTGGATATCGTTCTTTCATCGAGCTCTCGGGTTCCCAGGTTGCTTCCTCGATCCCGTGTTTGAGCCACAACACCTTAACCAACGGAACCCTTTTATTTCGCAACTCTTTCACTTCACGAGCTAGGATACGAATCGGTTCTTCTGCATAGCTCAAGTTAGATTGAATTTCAACTTCTGAGGGATTAATCACATGTGACGGATCGGATCTATAACGTCGAAGCATTGAAACATGGAAGACATCGTGCATCCTTTCTAGTTCAGGGGGCAAAATCAATCTATATGCAACCGGCCCCACTCGTTCGGAAATTTCGTACGGCCCAATGAATCTCGGGCTCAACTTGCCTTTACGGCCAAATCTGAGTACCTTCTTCCAAGGTGACACTTTAAGGAACACTTTATCTCCCACCTGATATTCAATGTCCTTTCGTTTTAAATCCGCATATGATTTTTGACGATCTGTGGCTACCTTCAGACTTTCGCGGATTACCTTTACTTTTTGTTCGGCATCTTTAATCAAATCAACTCCGAAAATTTTACTTTCACCAAGCTAAGTCCAAAACAATGGCGTACGGCATTTACGACCGTACAAAGCCTCATAAGGTGCCATCTTAATACTTGATTGAAAACTATTGTTGTAAGCGAATTCAATCAAAGGTAAATACCGTTCCCATGAACTACTGAACTCGAGGATGCAACATCTCAACATATCCTCAAGTATCTGAATTATCCGCTCGGATTGACCATCGGTTTGGGGGTGAAAAAGCGGTGCTAAAATGCAGCTTGGTACCCAAAGCTTCTTGCAATTTCTTCCAAAATCGCGAGGTGAATCTCGGATCTCTATCCGAACGATAGAAATAGGTACTCCATGTAATCTCACAATCTGAGAAACATACAATTCGGCTAGTTTATCCAATGAAAGATCCGTACGCACGGGGATAAAGTGAGCCGACTTAGTCAGCCTATCAACAACAACCCAAATCGCATCCTTCTTACTTGCGGACAATGGCAGTCCGGACACAAAGTCCATTGTGACTCGGTCCCATTTCCACTCGGGTATCATGATCGGCTGAAGTAACCCTGAAGGCACTTGATGTTCCGCTTTCACTTGTTGACATAATAAACATCTCGAAACAAAATCGGAGGTGTCTCGTTTCATACCATGCCACCAAAACCGACGTTTCAAGTCGTTGTACATTTTCGTGCTCCCCGGGTGAATTGACATTCGGCTACAATGGGCTTCGTTCAGAATCATCGAAATGAGTTCCGAATTCCTTGGAACACACAAACGACTTCTAAACCTCAAACAACCATCATCATCAATCTGAAACTCCGATTCCTTGTTCGGAACACACTCAGCTCGTTTTGCAACCAATTCATCATCGACTTTCTGAGCTTCACGAATTTGATGAGTCAATAATGGTTTGGCTTTTAATTCAGCTACTAACACATTGTCAGGTAGAACAGACAAGTGTACATTCATCGCTCGCAAAGCAAACAGTGATTTCCGGCTTAAGGCGTCCGCAACCACATTAGCCTTTCCCGGGTGGTAATCAATGACAAGCTCGTAATCTTTCAACAACTCAAGCCAACGTCTTTGTCGCAGATTCAAGTCTCGTTGAGTCATCAAATATTTGAGACTTTTGTGATCCGAAAACATATGGCACTTCTCACCAAACAAATAATGTCGCCATATTTTCAATGCAAACACAATGGCGGCTAGTTCGAGATCATGGGTCGGATAATTTCTCTCGTGTGGCTTCAATTGTCTCGACGCATAGGCCACAACTCGACCTTCTTGCATCAATACGCAACCCAACCCAAGTAGGGATGCGTCACTATAAATGACAAACTCTTTACCCGATTCGGGTTGCACCAAAATTGGAGCTTCAGTCAAATGAGTTTTTAGTTGATCGAAGCTTTTCTGACATTTCTCCGTCCATTCGAACTTAACATCCTTTTGAAGTAGCTTCGTCATTGGTGTGGCTATCATCGAGAAACCTTTGACAAATCGTCGGTAATAACCGGCGAGCCCTAGAAAGCTTCGGACTTCAGTAACATTTCTCGGAGGCTTCCAGTTAAGTATGGCTGAAATTTTGCTCGGGTCAACTCGAATACCCGATGCGGATACCACATGACCCAAGAAGCTAACCTCTCTTAACCAGAACTCACACTTACTGAACTTAGCATATAACTGCTTATCCCGCAAAATTTACAACACTAGCCTCAGATGCTCGGCATGTTCGGTCTCATCTCTTGAATAGACCAAGATGTCATCAATAAACACAACTACGAACCGATCCAAATACGGCCTGAAGATCCGATTCATCAAATCCATAAACACCGCAGGGGCATTAGTGAGCCCGAACGGCATCACTAAGAACTCGTAGTGACCGTACCTCGTTCTGAAAGCAGTTTTGGGTACGTCCGAATCTCGAATCCGCAACTGATAATAACCCGATCTCAAATCTATCTTTGAAAACACCGATGCTCCCTTTAATTGATCGAACAGATCATCAATACGCGGTAACGGATACTTATTCTTTATCGTCACTTTATTCAGTTGACGATAGTCAATGCACAACCTCATGGTTCCGTCCTTCTTTTTCACGAACAATACTGGTGCACCCAAGGTGAGAAACTCGGTCGAGCGAAACCTCTATCCGTCAATTCTTGCAACTGAGCTTTCAACTCTTTTAACTCGGTTAGTGCCATACAATACGGAGCGATCGAAATTGGCGTAGTTCCAGGTACAAGCTCAATACCAAACTCTACCTCCCGAACAGGTGGCAAACCCGGTAACTCTTCAGGAAAAACATCCGGGTATTCACAAACCACCGGCACCGATTCGGGTTTCTTTTCTAACTCCTTGTCATCAAGTACATACGCGAGGTACGCTTCGCACCCTTTCCTTACATATTTCTGGGCCAACATTATTGATATTACAGCTGGCAACCCCCTTAAGTCCGCAGACTCAACTCGGATTATTTCGTTATTTGCGCACCTCAAATCGATAATCTTGCTTTTGCAATTCACAACCGCATCATGCGCGGTTAACCAATCCAAACCAAGAATAACATCAAACTCGTCGAATGGCAAAAGCATCAAATCGGCCGGAAAACAGGATTCTCGGATTATTAGAGGGCATCTCTTACACACTTTATCAACAAGTACGCATTGACCCAACGGGTTTGATACTCAAATTACGAGCTCAGTAGACTCAACAGGTAGAGTCTTACTGGTTGCTAAGGTTTCGCATACATATGAATGAGTAGAACCAGGGTCAATCAATGCAATCACATTAGTATCAAAGAGAGTGAAGGTACCAGTGATGACGTCGGGGGAGGATGCCTCCTTTCGTGCGCGAATGGCATATGCTCTAGCAGGAGTACGGTTCTCAGCTCGATCGGCCGTATCAGAGGCCCCCTCTGACTACCACCCCTGCCTCCTAAAATTCTCGGTGGTCTACCTCTAGATGTCACTCCACTAGGTCTTGCACCTTGAATCTTATTCTTCTCATCCAGCTCCGTGCAATCTCTAATGAAGTGGTCCTTCGAACCGCATCCGTAACAGGCCCTGCTAGTAGACTTGCCCCAACATTCACCTAGGTGTCGTCTTCCACATTGGGGACATTCAGGTTTCTCGTGACGATTATTGCCCACACTAGCTACCGAAGTAGCTCGGGAGCCCATCGATGGTCTTGCCCTGATGGAAATTCCCGCAGTCGCCCTCGACTTATTAATGTCCTCCCTGAACTTCTTTACAGCT
Source organism: Gossypium hirsutum (assembly GCF_007990345.1). Taxonomy (NCBI): domain Eukaryota; kingdom Viridiplantae; phylum Streptophyta; class Magnoliopsida; order Malvales; family Malvaceae; genus Gossypium; species Gossypium hirsutum. Next base: position 37,948,410 of record NC_053435.1, on the reverse strand, counting down.
GAGAACGGAGCTTTACCCGTCGATCTTTTACGATAATCTCTAGCTTCAAATTCAGCCTTCCTCTTCTCCTTTACAAGTTCGTCCGCCTTGCAGGCTCGTTCGACTAGTGTTATGAATTCTTTTATTTCCAAAATACCCATTAGTAGCTTTAAATCTTCATTCAATCCTTCCTCGAATCTTTTGCACATAGCAACCTCATCAGCTACACACTCCCGGGCATACCTACTGAGTCTTACGAATTCATGTTCATATTCAGATACAGTCATACGGCCTTGCTTGAGTTCCAAGAACTCCTTACGCTTCTGATCAATGAACCGTTGGCTAATAAATTTCTTTCGGAATTCTGTTTGAAAGAAGCCCCAAGTTACTCACTCGTTCGGGACTATGGAAATCAAGGTCCTCCACCAATAGTAGGCTGAGTCTCGCAACAAAGATACAGCACATTTTAGACATTCGTCGAGTGTGCATGACAATTCATCGAACACCCGAACGGTGTTATCAAGCCAGAACTCGGCCCTTTCGGCATCATCAGTTACTATGGCCTTGAACTCCTCGGCCCCACGCTTCCTAATCAAGTCTACAGGTGGCTTACTCAGCCTCACAGGATCAGCGACTGATGGCATTACAGGCTCTTGGGGTGGATTATTCAAATTTGGGAATTGTTGGACAGCCCGGTTGGTTTGGGCATATTGCGCGACCCACTCATTCATCATGGTAAAGAAGGCTTGTTTAGCCCCCTTACCTTGATTATTCGCAGATGACTGAGGTTCAACAGGCGGTGTCCTTGTGCAGGAGCAGCCGCTACGCTCTCAACGTCATCCGCTAGGGTTCTTCTTCACCGGGGTCCATTTACTAATCAAAACAAAAACATTTCAACCGTCGGAAGTCATCACCATTTACTTAACATTCGATGTATAGCTAGATCATACCGCATGGTAGTCTAGAACCGACTAATCATAGCTCTGATGCCAATCAAATGTAACACCCCAACCCGAAACCGACACCGGAGTCGAACACGAGGTGTTAACTGACTTTAACCCCTTATAAATTTTTTTTCCAGACACTGCCCAATCTGTGTACTAGTCGTTTTAAAAATCATATCTTGACTTTCGTAACTCGAAAACAGTTTCGTGATTTTCCCAGAAACTAGACTCATGTGCCCATCTATGTATTTTTTCTAGAATTTTTGGTCAGGCCAATTAGTATAGTTTATTAGTCAAAGTCTCCCTATTGCAGGGGTCGACTACACTGACCTTTTCCATTACGACTGATTCCCTGCACGGGGTAATACTGTGCCGTTTGTTCATGAAAACTAGACCGAGGTTGCATTGAGCAATGCTCTTAATATACTGCCATATGATCTTTTCGTTACTTCCTCATGAAAACAGACTCATCGGGCTTCGATTACATAATTTATTCATCAATTAATTCCACTCCTACTATTTTTAGTGATTTTTCAATCTCATGACACTGCTGCTGCCAGCATCTGTTACGAAAGTAACTAGGTCCATTTCATGCCTACCCTTGATCCAACTCAGTCGAACATTCGTGCCATTTTCGCATGGCTTAAAGTTTACATGCCAAAGTTCAAACACAACGTAATAGCTTATACATGCCAAAATGTTCTTCTAAGCCAACTAAGAAGAAATTACCAAAACTTGCTATCCGGTGTGATGACTTCGATGACGGCCTGACCCCGCAAAATAGATGAGTCCAAGCAACCTATAATGGGTGACAAGGAAACACCGAGTGAGTTTATAACTCAGTAAGTCATAAGCAATGCACTACCATCCATCAATAACATTATCACAAGAGGAAACAATTTACTCCATCCATACCGCACCATACCATAGTTCCTCCAACCTATCGATTCAGTTTCATATCAATTCATGCATTCACATTCCATATACTCATCAATAGGAC